>NC_068296.1:43595958-43603458 GCF_025860055.1 Xyrauchen texanus
GTATGAACTGATTTCTTTCATTGACACGACACATATTATGATGGAAGGCATCAAGGAGGAGCTGAGAGGACTAAGACTCACGGTTCTGCAGAATCGCTTAGTTTTAGACCAACTTACGGCATCACAAGGTGGAGTTTGTGTGATAGTGGGAGAAACGTGCTGCACATACATTCCAGATAATGATGCAAAAGGCCATGTCATTGAAGAAGGGTTACATAAGTTGACCTTCATGTCAAAGACTCTGACATATCGTTAAACTAATTCATTCTCTTTTGGATGGGGATGGTTTAAAGGTATTTTTAGTAATGTGACAAATGCGATGATGATGGTAATTTGTATAGTTTGCTCGTTCTTGTTGATCTTGTGTTTGTGGCCATGTGTAATGATATTGATTAGAAATGCTGTGTCATCTACGCTTCAACACCAAACGCGCCATCATGATTTGCATGTATGTGACACATATGATTCCAGTCAAAGTGGCAGTGAAGATGACGTTTAAACTTAATTACCTATGGTGACAAGGTAATGATTAGAAGGATAAGAGCAGATGTTATCTGTGGTACGAGATAACTGTTGTAAGAGTTAAGAAGAAGGGTTTATGTTAGCTTGCTTAAATGTAAGAGATGTCTCACAAAAAAAAATGCTTTTGCTTTGTTGTCTGAAAAATTATGGTGTGTTTTGAATCCATGTAAATTAGCATGTCTGATGATGTACTGTTGTAATGTAAATACTATGTGTGATCAAAATTATTTAGTTCATGCATGCATGTAGTTTACTGAGTTAATCTTAGTTTCATATTATTAATTATATTTTGTGCTGAAGGGTTGGGGTCAGAATCCCTTGTCTCTTCACTATATCTATATATCCTTTTGAGTTTTTACATTATTCCTATAACAAGTGCGAATCAAGTTATATAATCATTACTATATTCAACAATATAATCATTACTATATTCAAAGAGTGATTCATATATAGTTTTAATCATATTTTGTTGTCAGCATTTCTACCATTATATTTTTAAGTGCATTATGGTGTCTGATTTTTCTTGACCAAGTAAAGGTTACAGGGGTCAACCTCTATGTGATTTACATGATCTAGTTCACAAAATCTTACTTCTTTCATGTGTATGTCTCTAAAGAATAAAGTATAAATGTATAATTGTTTAGATTTTATGTTGTCTTAGCCAATCAGAAGTAGCAAAGATGTAATGCATGTCCTTGTAAAAGGTATACTTGTGTGAGATTTGTTTGTAAGGTAGAGTTGGCTTGCGACCTCCTCGTGACTTTGACGCTGGCTCTACCAATTTAACTGCAAAATATTCTTCAGTAAAATTTTACTTATTTCATTGAATTTCACGACTCCTGGTCTTCTTTCATCATATCTGGTCCTGGATCTGACAGCTGTTAACCCCATAACAGTGCTAACCTTAAAAAACACTTAAATGTCAGCCCCTTTTTTGTGCATAGACATAAAAATGCACTAAATTAAAATGACGACTCGTTGGGCCATGTTTTCTCATTAAAATCAGATGATTTCCTATAGAATGTAAGGGAATAACTCTAGAATAACCTCCCTGATCATGTTTGGGGGCCCAGAAACACTATCCTAATTTAAATCTAGATTAAAGACACATCTCTTTAGCTAAGCATTCAATTAACACATATCATAATTTTGTACTATGTGATGAAATAGTAAAAAGTCCACATGACCATCTTTTGCCTGAAATAATATGAACAGCATCAATGCTAATCTTTCTCCTGTTGTCTCGTTGTTTGTATCTCAGGATGCTCAGCATATTTTACTAGAGATTACAGCAGCTCCAGTTCGGATCCAGCCTCACTTGGTAAGACTTCTAATGACATCAACACTCTTGAAGACAATGTGTTTAAACAATTTTCAGATGTTAAATGATATTTTAAAGTGTTTAAACTAATTTCAGTTTTATGTCAGGTGGTACAACAAAAATATTATGTTGTACCACCTGACATGGAAAGTGTACCACCAACCTACCCATACTTGAAATGAGCATTTTTTATCAGTATTTGAGAGAGCTCTACAAACTTTTTCACTCTGCCAAAGAGATCAGTTAGGCTCCTCTGGATGATGCATTATCATGTTTACTGTTATTACCTTGTAAATTCATAATAATATTTGAGAATATACAAATTGCTGGACAAAAGTTTCTCAATTACCTCAATAGCTTTAAAACTACTGATATTTATATATATATATATATATATATAAAAAAAAAAAAACAATAACATGAAAGGCTTCAAACCTAAAATGATGGCACTGTTTTAAATTTTTTATTATTAAGACACCATGTTAAATTGTTTTCTTAGTCTGTTCATTTGTTCAGACAGTTGCACCACCACCTGACATTTTGGAGGTTTAATGCTGCCTTCAGCAATAATCATAAATAAAGGCCTAGTTTCCTAGTTTTAAAAAAAAATGATCGTAATCACGACTTCAGAAGAAGAAAAACAAAATAATATGTACTATTAAATGTAAAAAGTAATGATTTCAAACTAAGGTTTTCTAGATTATAGTGATACATGTCATGAAGTTATAAACATTTTGTAAAGGGAAATAATGCACTTGCCACAACATAACTTTGTGACAATGTTTAGAAAAATATATGAGCGATTTTTAAACAAAACGGTCTGCTTTTATACAGATTCTATCTTTCAATGCTAATTGCTTTGTGTATTTAAATGTTCAACTGGAAAACACTGAACTGTTCTTATTCTTGCATTTTTCTTTTCTTATTCTTGCTTTGTTATTAGGGCCACCAAAATGAAGACGTCAAGCTTTTGGGGAAAACCTTGTTCATTTAAATGTATAACCTGTTTGCATACTGTTTTTGCTGTTTGTGCTTTGTTCTATAGTAATTTTTGAATTTTTGAGTCTGTATCGTTCATATGTCGTTGAAAAAGTCCCTAAAATAGTTTTGGGCCAATGAGGACAACTTAAATTAGACCACTTAATGTCCTCCCATATTATTATAAATGTTGCAGTTATGTAAGTCACGTATTTGTGTTAGCTGGGTGAGACCCTCTGAAAGCATCAAAAGCAAAATATAAATATTTCTCAATAAAATGTTATTGTCACTGAATTGTTTTTAACCTCACCATGTCCAGTATTCAGAATTCAAAACATTTATTCACAAATGTTCTATTTTTTGCCAAGCGGAGCCAACCAGTCCTGTGCACGTATGCCAATTAACCATGTGCGCCAAACAGAAGAAACTGAGAAGTCATACTAAAAATGTCTAGCAAGCAAGCCATAGCTAAACCAGAGTGTATCACTCACACACTTTGGGTTCACATCGAAGTCAAGCCAAGGCATAATACTCTATTCTAACTTAAGGTAAGATGTTTTTTTTTTGTTTTTTTAATTTTCAATCTTTGCAGTGACTGAATTGTGATTATAGAAATGATTTTTGAACATAAGATGAGTGTGTGCGCGTGTCCTTTCCGGTGTTGTGCTGAATTTCGACCCCTTGCCAAATTATTACCCCCCCTCGTTGAACTCAGTACCTGATTGCCTAATCCTAACCCTAACCACTCCCCATAACTAATCCTAAACGTACCAATAGAGGGTACTAATTTGGCGGGGGTTGAAATTTGGCACAACACATGTTTTTCGCACGCTAGAAACGGCGCTGTCCATGGTTCTGAATTTCTTACATTATCCTGTATTCCAGAATCCACTTCTTCAGGACTTCATAACAAAAACTTAACTTGAATCATTACAATAAGGGTGTTGCTTATTTATAACGTTGAAAATATGATAAATCTAAAGTATCTGAATTTCTTTAATCAATGAAAGAAATGTGTTGTACAAGGAACAGCAGTTATAATACATACTTTTACCTAATACATTGATCAAAGTTAATTGAGTAGAGTGATCACTAGGGACATGCCATAACCTCTGGAACATGAAAAAAGGTGAAAATAGAATAATTTCTTCAGAATAATATGATTGTAATATACTTACAGTAAGGTAGGTATTGGCAGTATTCAACATGTAGTAAGTCAGTCTGATCACTAGGAAAGCACTACAACCATTGGAATATAAATATAAAAAAACACTATAGGTGAATTACAGTTTATTACATAAACATATGTAATAAACACATGTAATAATGTTTATTACATAAATATATTTGATAATTGTACATTAAGGGAGTTATTGTGAAAATTTCACCTGTAGTAAGTCAGTCTGATCACTAGGAAAGCACTACAGCCTTTGGAACAGGAAAAAATTATTTGATTATTGTACTGTTTGGGTGGGTACAGTTGTAAGACCCAGGACCAGATAATATGATGAAAGAAGACCAGGAGTCGTGAAATTCAATCAAATAAGTACAATTTTACTGAAGAATAGTTTGCAGTTAAATTGGTAGAGCCAGCGTCAAAGTCACGAGGAGGTCGCAAGCCAACTCTACCTTACAAACAAATCTCACACAAGTATACCTTTTCCAAGGACATGCATTACATAATCGTTTACTTCTGATTGGCTAAGACAACATAAAGTCTAAACAATAATACATTTTTGATAGATAAGTGGGTATATCGCCGTTAATCAGAATATTTGTCGTCCATTTCCGAGATTTAAGTCTGTGGTGACCTTCTTCCAGGGTCCGAGAGTGTTTTAGGCTATATCACAAAGTTCAGAACCTGCAAAGAATATCAAACGCACACACACAGAACACTGACAAACAACAGTTCTCTTCGAGGCTGAAGAAGGCCTGAGCTCATTATCAGAAGAGCAGTCCACCTTAACAGGCTGATAAATCATTTCACTCCAGGAAAGCAGGAACGATAATATGCCCCTTTACTCCACTCCCTAAAGAAATACACGAGATGTTCACTTAATGAAAATAAGGTGAAATTATGTATAAATTGACCCTCAAACTTATACAAGTCAACTAAGACAGATATATAGATGCAGATATGTGGATATTGTTGTGAAATATGCAATTATTGTATTCTAATCATGGCTTTTGGTATATGAAGTATTTATGGGTCATAGTAAACCACAATTGTAACTAATAAAAAGTGGTTTTATAATGAAAGGTACCATAAGTAGTTGTTAAAATAGTTTATTAAGAAAAACACCTCAACTTGTTTTATAAATATTCTTATTATGAAAATGGTTTATAAAGAAAAACATACCACACTGAATGTTGTAAGCATTTATTAAGCAGATGATGGTGGCAGAGTAGAGAGGAGTTGAAAATGTATTAGAAAGAGCTTTGCAAAAGAAAGGAGAAAAATGCCATCATTACCGTCTATGTGTTGCAGACGAGATACAGAAGATACAGCGATGATGGAAAGGTCCAGAAAAAGAGGACAAAGAGACAAAGAGTTTTATATGCAAAAGTCCTAAGGGGTCTTCAAGAAATAATGACAGTTCAAGATTTTGTGTTTGACTAATTGGCTGTAAAAGACTGAATGTATGCGAGGGAGTTTCCAGGAGGGATTTCTGAACATGTCAAAAGGACTGTAAAGAAATGTCCAGCCAGAGGCAGATTCAGCAAGGACGTCTCCGGTGTTAGATACCTTGCCATTGCACCTCATTAAGTTAAAAGCTTGTAAATTATTTGGTGTTGATTTACTTACAATATATATATGTAATATATATGCAATACATGAGTACAGAGTCTCTCTCGCCGCTCTCTGAATCCCAAGACAATTATCATCAAAAGGCCCCTTGCATGTGAACACAACGCAAGGGCACACACTGGAATGCACCTAAAAGAAAATGAATACAGAAATGATTAGGATACATACTTGATTGTTGAATTTTTAATAAGAATAAATTAATCATTCAAAAGGATATATATATAAAAAGGATATATATAATTAAATTGAAGAGACAGGGGATTCTGACCCCTAACCCTTCAGTATGTACAGTATCCCTTACTGTTATTGTGAAAATTTCACCTGTAGTAAGTCAGTCTGGTCAGTAGGAACATACTACAACCTTTCGAACATGAAAAAATCCCTTTGGTGAATTACTGTAACTTTTACATAAATCATTTTGCGTACTGTATGTACAATAGCCTACACAAAATACACTAAAGCAGTCTAGGTGAATACGCAGCAAATATCAAACCTGAAACTATTTTTACCCTGGTTGGGTTTTTTTTTAAACTTGACTATGTTCATGGTGCTGTCCACGTAGGCTATGTGGTCCTGAAGGTCCTACATGATCAAGTCTGCAAGTTGCTTTTTATATTTGCTTCGCGATATTTGCGGAGTTCCACGTTCAATATCTCATGAGCTGAATATTGTTACTACACAAATAACATTGTTTTAATATTTTAATCTCCTCAAAACGAGCTTTCCTTCGGGTTTGCACTTTGCAGATGGTCCCTTCTTAGCAGCCTGCGCATAGAGATCAATGTATTTTGTCCAGTGCGAAGGAAAGATCGTTTTGAGGAAATTTATGTTGTAGCTTCTGGTGTTTTATCTGTAGTTATATGTGATAGGTGTTGTGTGTAGCAACAACGTTTAGTTCACGATTTATTGAACGCGGAAGTCCGCGAATATGCGAATATAAAACCAACTTTACCTAAGTTGTTTGAGCTACGTGTGAAACGTGAGAGTAGAGACAAGAAACAGATTCCTAAGAACATCTTTAGAACAGGGAGCAGCTGCAGCTACTCAACAAAAGAAGTTTAAAAGAAGCCTTCATTATTCCACATTACATCAAAAGAGAAGTTGTTGAGAAGCATTCATTATTTCACAATAGTTTTACAGCATGATATTTCTGCTCACAGTAAAACAAATATTGCTTTCTAAATCAGTTCGTTTTCCCACAGTTTAGCGAATGTTCATATTCTTTATTAACTGTTTTGGCCATTTTGGGTTAGAACCTTATATGTGTTTCATACATGTCTAAGGTTTTTACTATGCACTGAAATACACATTGGTGATGTTTTTATAAGCTATTGTATTGATTTGTTTTTATTTTACAAAGAAAATAATAGAATATAAATAATCTAATTTGTATCTGTAATTAGCTACAATAGCAAGTTCTGTGGTTGTCGATGAACTAATACATTTTCACATTCATTAGAATTAAAATTTCATGTCCTGGTGTTTATAATTAATATAACGGATTCATTTATTTGTGGGTTTTGATTCCAGTGGTGGCTGAATAGGATTGTTTCTGATTCATGTTGTCCAAACATTTCCAATAACTCCAGAGTTGTAAAGTCCAAAAGTCAACATGTTTTGAAAAAAGATAGATGTAATAATTTCCAAAATTCACAACACGTTTTTATCGCCTTCCTGATCCGATGTGCCGCACTCGACCCACGGTGTGTTTCAGAGGTTTATGTTTTTGAAAGATAAAACTCCAAAAAAAAAAAAAAGTAAACATAATACATATATTTGGAAAGCTGAGATACTCGTGATTCGAACGATGTAAACCTTTTTAAGATACAATCAACACGGGTACAATCTGCCTCTTTGTCAGACCACCAAC
>NC_068296.1:43605958-43616767 GCF_025860055.1 Xyrauchen texanus
CAGTCAGAACGGACAGCTGGTCGGTCTCATGTTTGTTGGTGTTCAATAAACTACAATTTTGGCATCTGGAACTCAAGACTCCGAGAGTTTTCTTACAACTTAGAGAGATTCATCGCGATATTCCACGTACATATCTTTGGCGCTCAACTCGTGGGGCTGGCATTGAGGTCAAGGGGGCAGAGGTCGCTGGTGGGACGGCTTGCACGAATCGCGACAGAAACACTGGCGCCAGAAACTGAGGTAAGCATCTTTGCTTAAGGTGTTTTTGTGTGATCTGTGGTAGCGAGTCCCGTAAGTGGCTTCCCTAAGACTTTTGCCAGTCCGGACATAGAATAATTTGAACTAATTGGATAAAATAGAGGCGAGTTCCAGATTTCAAAAATAGGGGGTGGGATTGTTTAAAGAGAGTTTAAGAAAGTTTATTTGAAGAAGGTAGAAAAAGCCTGGGGTGAGTCGAGAAGCGACGCGCGTGAAAATTCCCGGTTAGGTGCATTTATTCAAGGTTTTGCCAGAAGAGTGGCTGAAAATCCTGTACAGGTGAAAATCCTAACACGGGTGGAGAAGTGAAATTCGCGCAAAATTCCTCCAGGTGTTAGATTAAGTTATTTATTGCAGTGTTTGACGGAACCCGGACTGTGCAGAAAACGGGGAATTGTTGAACTATGTGCATGTTTGAGATAATGAATAATGTGCATGACTAACTATGTTGTTGGTGCATGTGTGCTTACGGTACTAAATGCGCTGTTTTTGTGTTTATTCAAATGCATGATTACAGTGTTGATGATGTATTGTGTGCAGAGTCAGAATAATACAGAGAATCAGGTGCACAAAGGAAATGCTAAATGAGAGCAAAATTGGAAAATGAACTGAAACAGTGAATTGAATAAAACAATTGTTGAAAAAGTATAAAGACGCAAAATGGCACCTGCTTCTCTGATATCTCCCTGCCTTGCTCTCACTCACTGGTCAGCTGAACGGACAGCTCTGTGGGTGAGGGGAAGGGGAGATTCAGAAGAGAAAAAATAGAATAATTGGGAAAAAGATAAAGAAAAGGCAAAAAGTTTTCCATTACAGTGAACAAGACTAGAGAAAAATGCAGAGACAAGCGAGTTTTGTAAAGTTGGAGATCAATGCAGATCTGAAGAGTGGGAGAGAGAATTGGAAAGAGCTGATAGAGTTAAAGGGAATCAGCGATCATTTTTGGAAAGAATCAGAGTACATAGATTACATGAGGGCAGAAGAGAAAATTAACTGCAAAAAAGAAGGAGTTAATGAGAACCTTAACTGAAGTGGTGAATTTAGGAGAAATAGAACAGGAGTGGCCATTTGTTAACTGGTTGGATGTTGCGGTTAGGAACATAGATCCTAAATTATTTGTGGATCACATAACTACACTCTGTAAAACAGGCCATAGAGATGAGATAGATATATACAAGGGACATTTGAAAGTGTCAGTCAAGGAGGCTGAATATTCCTTACTTGAAATCTGAAGTGGCACATTATTGGGAAACGTTGTTTTAAGAGGGCAGACTTGGATAGGGAAACATAGATATGCATGATATAAAGCAGAATGCAAAACTTAAGTGTGTATTGCTAATATAGACATAGATAATGATGCATTACTTATGTGAAAGCAATGTATTGCTCATGTTGAAATACATATGTAATCAAAAATGAAAGTATAATGCATGATAAAGCAAATAATTAGAAAAATGAATGCATTAGTTTAAACACTTGTGACCATGCTGTATGTATAAGAAATAAGTAATGTATAATCTTATTATCCAGTTTAGACTTTGTACCCAAGATGTATGTATAAGTAGTATGTGAGGTATAACCATGTTTTAAGAAAAGTTTTGTAATTCACAAAATAAGATTGTACTAACAAACATAAAGCATGAATAAACAAATAGTTGGTTTTGAGAAGAAATAAAGTGAAACCATATAAGCAATAAAAGAAGGAACATAAGCAAATAATAAAATAAAAGAATAAGAGAAAATATAAGTTAAGAAAATAAAGAGGATAACAAAAAGAGTAAAAAGAAAGAAATAAAAGATAATAAATAAATATCAGGGGAAGAGATAAGAAATAAAAATAAGTATAATAAATATATAAATAAGTATTAGTAGTAATAAATATTTTGTTTATTTAGTTGGATGTTATCCAGAAGTATAGTTGATAAGACTCGGATAAATGAGCACAGTTGTTGATTTTTTCATTCTCTCTCTCTACAGTACGCTGGAGACTGAGTGCTGGGAAAGAGAGAAGGGAGGGGCTGCTAGAGTGAGAATAGGGAGCTGTAAAGGGAGGGCTTTGAGCACGCACAGAGAAACAGAACAATACTTTTTTTTTCCTTGTCTCAGTTTTCCTCCTGAAGCAGAAATCATAATGTGGAAATAAGATGTTACTGAATTTGAGAGGAGACTAACTGAGAGGAGAAAAGAAATCAAATTAAAAAGATTAATAATAGAAACACAGGGAATTAGTGATCATTTCTGGAGTTATGAACAAATTAAATACAGTCAAAATGTTAAGGTGATTTTTAATAGGGAGAGTAAAGGAGAATTAGCACCAATGTAGAAATTGTCTTGAACAGAGACCCAAAATGGATGTGACCTCTGTGGGTGGAAGTACATGAGTTTTAATATAAAAAGAAGTAACAGATATAGCAATCAACCACTGTAAATAATGAGTGTTTTTTATGGAAATAAAGGAGAGGGATAAAAAGAGGAGAGCAAAAGGAGGGGCAGAAGTAATAGTTTTGTTTTAGTATAATATTTTTTGAGAGCTCTGTGTTTATAAAGGCCTTGTGTTTGTAAAAAGTGTGAAAGGTTCTGTGTCTGTGAGAGAATCTGTGTTTTAAAGTATGGGAAGTATGACTGAAGTGTGATTGCGTATGGAAGTGTATGTTATATGAGCCCTATAAATATCCATCCAGATAGAGAGGTTGATCCTTTGCTGCATAACTAATGAGGAGTATGTATGAATTTGCATAAAAGAAAATCTGTTTAGACTATTTTCATCAATATAAGAGGCAGAAGAGATCTGATGATTAAAAACAAAGACGGCACTTAATAAATATTATGATTGTAGAATGAAAACCAATGATAAAAAATATATGTGTATGTCTGTGTAAATGTGTGTGTGTGTGTGTGTGTGTGTGTGTGTGTGTGTGTGTGTGTGTGTGTGTGTGTGTGTGTGTGTATAAGGATAAATATAATACAGTATAAACAAACAAATAGCTGTAAAACAAAAATGTGCATGAAATCAAAAAGTTAACCCTTAGTGGACTGGACAATGTTTATTATTGGGCTGTTCTTTTCATGCCATGAATGAAGCCTGATGTAAGATTAACTAAACTGAGAGGGAGCAGCTGTTGAATGAACATGTGTCAGATCATAACTCCTTTTATATCAAAGTGATGAGTAAGAATATTTAGATTATAAAAAAGTGATCACTTTAAAGCGATTGAATTGTATTTGGGAAATCACATTATCTGGACAAACAATAAAGCTTTGAGTCGAAAGTGTATTATGCTAAACTAAAGTCAAATAAGTTATTGGATTTTAAACCAAGGTTGTATATAAGATAAGTGTTGTTATATTTCAGCAAATGGCAAAAGAGGACCAAAGATATGATAAAATAAGAAAATTATATTTTGTATCTTATGCAGTTAAACCTTAAATGTGAAAACTTCACATTCATGTGTCCATTTTATGTTCTGTCTGGTCCAGTTTATGAGAGAATAATATTTTAACATTATTAAATTAAACACAAGAAAGTTGTTTTTGAATTTTCTATGATTTTAAAAATGTCTGGAGAACAATTTAAATGTGAGTGCAGCGTTATCGGTGTAAACTTGATCAACCAACAAAAGATAGGCAGAGATTTTTTATTTTTGTTAGGAACTGTCTGATGAAGGCATTGAGGATGACTTTGAGGGGAAACAGGCCTCTCTTGATGTCTTCAGACAGACAGAAAGGGGCCCCGACTTTAGAAAAAGATAGAAAGCAGATAGATAGATATTTTATTTTTATTTTATTTATTTTTTGTTTGGTATACACAGAATAGGTCTTGGTTGATCGTGGATACACTGAGAAGCTGCATTTGAGACTAAAATTAAAGGAAAATAAATTTAAGAATGATTTGGATCATTTAAACATTGGTCTTTGGGGCGGGTGAAGCCCATAGAGAAAGGTTAAGATTAAATTGAACATCATAACTTCCTCATATATGAATGTTAATAAGTTCATATTCATGTGTCTATTCTGTGTTTCTTTTGTCATCATTATGTGTGTTGTTTCACTAAATCATTCTGGAACTAGTTTCTCCCCATTGCAGATGGCTGAGAAAGATGATTTTATAGAAGTTACTAATGCTGCAGGAGGAAATCAGGACACAAAGAAGACTGAAAATGATGTGACTGATCTGATTGATCTTCCTGCGCTCATTGCTGCTGGTAATCATTACTGATTTGCCATTTATAATGTGGATTAAAATTTCTCTGGAAAAGTTGATTTCAGTCTTATACGATCACTTTATGATTTTCCAGAATGCCATCAATGGGGTTTAATGCCCGTGTTTAAATTGTTCTGAGGGTCTAAATTTAAATCCAGCAGCTAACCACTGATTTATTGATTTGAAGAGTAAATATTACAAACATGTGGCAAAGTTATAGAGTTACCTATTGGATTGGTTACTCCCCCAAATTTTCCAGAGAGTACCCTCATAATAAAGAAAAGAAAAAAAAGGAGCTTAGTGTGTGCTATAAAGTGCTGATTGAGTGTCTATTTCTATTACTACTATTTTAGTTTGCCATAGTTAATACATGAAAGTGTAATTTTAGAGGTATAATAGTGATAACTGTTAAAAGATGATGAAACATTTGGATAAAAAATAAATAAATAAATAAATAATGTAAGAGTCATGAGAAATTAAAAGTACGTAGTGTATCTTACTGAGCAATTATTTCAAAACACAAGAAAAGAGATATGTTTTTAGATATGTTTGTCTTTAAGACTTTATTCTGTTTAATCTTTTACTTTTCTGTTAGTTTAAAAACTTGATTTATATTATTTTATTAGATAGAATGGAAGTTCCTTCACCTGAGAAAGTGTAAGAAATGGAGAAAGTAGTAATAATAAATTATTACTTAATAATAAAAAAGGGATTATAATATATTAATAATAAGATAGGTGTTGTAAATGTAAAGCTCTGCATGAACAGAAGGCTAAATATAAGTTGAATTGATTATATAGAGAATGTCGAAAAAGACATTGTGTTCTGTTTTATTAAAGATTAGAAAGGTTATTTGTATGTTGTTTGAATGGACAGAAGAAAGTAAGATGAGAGTAGTTTTTGATGAGAGTAGTTTTTGTTTTTATATGGTGTGAGATGAGAAAGTTTGAAAGCAGTTAATATAATCAGTTATTATAAATATCACTATTTTTACTGTTGAAGAATAAATTAAATGTATTATTGTGAAACAGTGTAATGCCCCACTCCTCACTCTCAGTCTAAAATTGATAAGTGTCTGCTTGAAACAGAAACACAAGAGCAGAATTTGAAGAAATATTCATAAGTGTTTTATTTCATTTTATTTTGGTTTGATTTTATTTTTATATGTAAAATGATGTGCCTTGACAATAATGTTAGATAGAGTGATATGAAGGAGTTCAAACAGCTCTCCTCATCAATGATTAAAGATTTGATATATTCAGAGGGCAATCTAAAGTGAAGGGTTTATACTGAAGACAACAGATTAAGTTGAAAATTCATCTGAAAGAATAAATGTAGGTTCAAAAATTATCTAGAGACTATTATTGAATTGAGGTGATGTTTTTAATTAAGCTTCCTAGAAACTTGAGAGGCTTTGTTCTGATGTTAGTCCCCACATAGTTTTGTGTAACATTTGCTGAAGTAGCAGAAATAAAACCTGAATGGAAATTAATTATCTATAAATGAGTTCAATTTTAGCATATTTTACTTTTACTTTGGACAAATTTAATAGATTGATGAATTTTTAATAATTCTTTTTTTAATTTAACCATGTTTTGAATTGTCTCCATATTTAAGCATTTGTAGATGTTCCATTGGCTGTGTCGGTTCTCTGGTGATACTCCCTGAAAAAGAAAATATCTGTTTACTGATACCAAATTATTACGGATTGAGGACTGAGCAGCATCAAGACCAGTGGCAAGAGGTGACGACCCAATGACGGGTAAGACTTGACAATGGCATAAAAGTTTAAGCAACCAAAGCAGGGGCGTCACCGCCCTGGAGACCTGACTAAGAAGGTTTGAAAGGGGTTTAAGGAAGTGGATGAATGCTCTTAGATCAGAAGCATCAAAAGGGAGGTCTAGAAGAGACCTGCTCAAAAATTTAAAAGTTCCACTGAACCCGACAGTATTTTAATAACCACTTTACTAAAATAACTTATCACAGTGTTAAATACTAAGCATTCTGTCACTGTGTTGTCAGGGGATCATACCCTGTGTAGAGGATTATTTATAGATTGGTTTTGGGGGTAAAGTTTTGAGAACCGTTGCAGACAAAGGAGTGCTTGACTTTATATAGAAGTATTAAACAAACATGGGAATGTTTGTATGATAATGAATTTAGACTGGAAGATGATTTATTACTTTTACTTATGCTTTAATTGAACTCATGTACATTGTAAAAGTAATGAAGAATGGAAAAGATACATGGTGGTGACTAAAGATTAAGATTGCTTGTCTTGTTTGTTTGTAACAATATAAATGGAATTAATTAAGAAATAGGGTGCAGGGTTGGCTACAATTGGTATAATAATTGAAACAACAATTCTTGAGAGGGGAATAATATAATATTGTGTGTTACCATTGATTAAATAAAAAAACAGATGAAGTACTGATCAATGTAAATGGCCCAATGCAACAGAAAGACCAAACTGGGAGGAAATTGATTCCTCCAATGATATGTTATATATTTGATAATTATTTTATTGATTTAATACTCTGAATTACTCTGATATAGTCTGAAACTATGAAAAACAGCTTAGCTTGCAGGGAAAATTAATTAATGTGATACAGACATTGAGAGTCCTTGGGAAACAGGAGGAAATGAAATGTATGTGATAAGTGAATGAGTAGGGAGTTTTAAGATAAGGAACACCTGTGGTAGTTTACCTCCTCTGTGGAGAATTATAGCCTTTTTGTGAATGACCATGAAAAATGTTGTGTATAGATATGGGATGATCTAATGTTTTTAATTGGAACAAAGTCAGGCTATGCCTGGCTCCTGCCTGGAGGAGGCAGAGGACCCATGTGTTATTTAGTGCTAGAAATGAGATGCAACAAATGTGTGTGTAGCAAATGACTCTAATAAGGGAAATCATTTAATATATTAACCAAATGAATGCAGAAAGTAATGATTGTTAGTTAATATAAAACATGTAACCATATGAGGTGATTACAGTGTTCTTTATGCATATAAAATGAAATAGTCATGCTGTTGCCATCATTGAAGCAAGTTAGGACAGGATGACCCGCTGAAGGAGAGAAGGTGGAAAACAATTGCGCCTACAATACCAATGAATAAGAAAGACATATTAATATGGATGTTATTACTGACATACTTGGGACAAGTGTTGCCCCCAATGATGGGGCCTACCAGAGAAACGTCCCAAGAAGGACCAGGATCACCAGATGAACAATTCTAAGAAAGCATTCTGCAGAGTGGGTTCCCTACAATCAGCCTTGGGGATCTTGGATGGCCTTTCCAATGAAGCTGACCTAAAACAAAATACTCCAGAATGTGAATTAAGAAAGTACAGAGCACTTGACGGACTGTATTGAAGAAACTATGAATATGGACTTCCCAATGATGAATACGAGGCAAGATTCAGACAAAGAAGAGCAGCAAGCACAAAACTAAGAACCCGAGGAAGAAGAAGATCAGCAGGAACCGGCTACAGAATCTGAACAAAGAGAAGAGGAAGTAGAAGGACAAGCGAAAGTAGGGGAAGAGCACGCTGTGGCAGAAAAAGGGATTGAAGTAAGTGCCGCAGTAGAGCAGGAAAGCATAGAAAGTGAGACGGAAGTACATGTCACAGAGGAACAGGACCAAGAAGGTGAAGAAGGAGAAAGACAAGAAGAAAGTGATCGTCCTGCTGAAACAGATTCAGAAGCAACTGAAGGAAATGAAACAGGCCAGCAAGCGCAGTTGTTCGAGGAAGAGTTGTGGCACATGGAGAAAGAATGGAAGCTCAAGGAGGTATTAGTGTTGATGATGCTGTTACTAACATATTTGGGACAGGTATTGCCTCCTATACAGGGCCTACCGGACAGGCTGTCACAACGACTATGGTATGATGAATTTCCTACAATTGACATCTCAGACCTTCAATATTATTCCCCCGAATGAGCAGAGTCTAGATAACATAGCACGAGAAATCAGAAAGAAGCGAACGCCTGGATCACTAAACAAAGGTGAACCCGAAAAGCAAAGAATCTGGATAAGCAATTGGCTAAGCAGAACAAACCGAAGAATCGGCCTCAAAAGACACCTGTCAAAATAATCACCCAAAGACAGAAAAAGCAAATAAATTTAGAAAATGATATGGAACCCATAGAGTCAGCAGGAACAGAGGAACTATTACAATATGCAAATCAAAATGACTGGTATAAATGGGCCAGATATACAGCTAAGCAAGCAAAAATGACAAACTGTTTAATGTGCTCGCCCACTCCATTGAAAAAATTTGTAGTAGTCCCAAATCAGTATGATTATAAGCATTGGCGCTTGAGTATTATGCCAAAAATTGTGGTAAAACAGGGAGAACAGTGTACTGCCCAGCAGAATGTTTGGCATTCTTGGGTCATCCGAATATGATAAATATTATAAGATGATAGGGTGGGGAGATGAAGGCAGAAAATTAGACAAATACGTGTGGATAATGAGAAAAAGAAAGCACATTATCATATAAAATAAATTGTCAACTGGAGTATGAATGCTTTAACAAAACTAAAGGAAAAACGAATGTAGGACAATTTAAGGGCAATTGTGCAGTAATATGGCATTTAGATGATGAAATGTTTTTTAATAATAATGTGATTAGGTTTAGATTTAGATTGCTGTATATACATACATACCAAATAATACATCCCCAGAAGGAACTTTTACCCAGGCGATGAGGAAACTGCATGACCTGAGAAAGGAAGTTAAATCTAATGTAGGGAGAGATCAGCGGTTTGGGCAATGGTTTGATGATCTTTTGGTTCATGGAAGTTGGGGCTAATGAAAATAGGTATAATAGTAGTTATGGGACTGACCCTATTTGCATTATTGTTATGTTGTATTATACCCATTCTGAGATCAATTATGACTAGAACGGAGGCTAAGCAAATGGTAGCCGTGATCAATGATGACAACGCAAACAAGTGTAGCAACCAGACAATATACCATTGGGCCAGGATTGGATGAACTTGATGAGATTTACTGAGAAGCAAATCAAGAAAATAACAATGTAAGGGAATTTTATTTTTGAACACTTTTCTCATGTTTTTGATAGTAAGGGAGACAGCAAGACTATTGTACTTTCATTTTACATAACAAAATAGGTAGCATCTCAAGAAAGGAGTTAGATGGTGTTTTGTTTGTTATTTTTGACATATTCCCTATTATCAATGTAACCAATTACTTATTACTTATTGGTGAAGTATATCTTTAGTACACTGTATCTAACCAAATAGAAGTGGCATTTTAGATGATTATGGTTCCATATAATGTATATGTGAAGTTATTGCCAAGAGAAGACATATAAGAGCTATATTTGAAGATAGGAGCGACGTAGCACCTCAGTGCTTGGCTGCAAGAGCAAATAGACTCAACTGGTGGTTTAAAAACCCGCTGTCTGCTCCAACACACCACCAGATAGCTCCAGGCTACCAGAATTGTCTGTGAGTTCCTCTGGCAACGAAGGATAAATATTACTATGTTACTTTTAATAGTGTTTTGTTAAAGTATATATATATATATATATATATATATATATATATATATATATATCTTCTACTTAATGGATAATCAATTGTACTCTACATCACGCAAGGCTTTAACAGTTGCATGCACATGCTTATTACAAATGAGTTGATTTTTGTCACCCACCCCCAGGCACAGCTTAGCTAGAGGACTGGGATCTTTTACTCCTTCCTAGTTAAGTGTGGATGGAGAGGTTTGGTCCCAAGTTCTGCAGAGTGCAGCCCCATAAAAATGGCATTGGATAGTGGACTGAGTGGCCTACTTTGGCTGCATGATGAAATGGGACAGGCTAGCTTGTGTGACTGCACTCTGGTTTGAGGGAATAGAGTGTGAGACTTTTTAAGTCTCAGAGGTGGGAATATATAGTATATTTTTCAATATTCTAGTATGTTTCTTATATATCAAAAATACTTATATGAGTTTCCTGGCCTTTGTGTGACCCAGGAGAGAGCATATGAGGTTACTAAAAGTGTTGATGCTGCAGAGGCCACAAAGAGCACCCAGCTGTAACAAAATAATGAGACTAAGGACCTTGAAGATAGACTAAAGCCAAGTTTCTACCAGTAAAAAGATATCAAAAGGCTCTGTGAGATAATGGTGGCAAATAGTATCCATTGGTTACAAAAAATAACAAAGGGGCACAGAAATGAGGTAATGCCAGATAACAAACTGTATAGAAGAGGAGGTTTTGACTAAGACAGTCAGAACGGACAGCTGGCCGGTCTCATGTTTGTTGGTGTTCAATAAACTACAATTTTGGCATCTGGAACTCAAGACTCTGAGAGTTT